>NC_045629.1:41460597-41505597 GCF_009829155.1 Mustela erminea | reverse complement strand
CCACAGGCCAACTTGCCCCTGCTGCAGCGCGAGCTCCTCCACTGCGCAAGGCTGGCCAAACAGAACCCTGCCCAGTACCTCGCCCAGCATGAACAGCTGCTTCTGGACGCCAGCACCACCTCACCTGTTGACTCCTCAGAGCTGCTTCTCGATGTGAACGAAAACGGGAAGAGGCGAACTCCAGACAGGTGAGAGGGAGGAGGGCCCTGGACCCACCGTGGCCTTTTCCTCCCATCTGTGCTTTGAAGGCCTGTTGCTTTTGAAGTGCTGAGCGAGCTGCCCCAGAGGCCGTCGGGTCGCTCACGCTGGCCTGGGAGGTCACCGAGACCGTGTCAGTCAGGCTGTTGTGCAGGTTCATCTTGGCCGTCTTATTAGTAAAGGAAAAGGGGTGAATAATAACATCCGGGTGGGCTCAGTGCCACCCATGGTTGTTAGAAACACAGTCAAGATGAAAATTCTCACTTATTACAGAATTCAACCCAACCAGGTATTTTGCCCTTCCCGTGTGAGGAAGTTCACCCTTCCAAGATTCCTCAGAACAGGACGGTTTGGAAAGCTGGCCTTTGTGGGTTGCTCAGTGAATGCAATGCAGTAGCTATTGAATTGGGGTTTAGAGGAGTTGAGAGAAAACTTCTGGGAAGCTAGACGAGCTGAGTGAAGATTAGCATTAAGGCAGAGAACTAGTAGATGGCACCTTTGTTGAACAATTTATCAGGCAGTATTCATTCCAGCAGGCACGCTGCTCTCAGAACTGAGAATTCCGAGAACTGTAAAGGAAAGCCCCTTCTCCATTCAGCCCTACAAAGTAGCTGGTGAATAAGGTGTATGCCGTGAAATTTCCCATGTACCTATTAAAATAATTTTTTTGCGTGCCTCATCCTCATTTGCAAATATTTTCTAATATAGGAATATAAAGTCTCATGAGCAGCATCTTGCATCATATTTGTAAAAATATGGAACTGTATTGAAATGAAACCGTGTTCAGAAACGTGTTTGCCCTATGCTTTGTTTCCTTTCTCTACTTATCCACCCTGTGTCTGCATTTCATCAGGCATGAGTGAAACAGCCTTTGAGAGGTTAACATTCTGGCACAATCACATTCCAGATTCATGGGAGCTTATGATCCTTGGAGCTACTCAGAGACATCTATCTGTGACCGACTTAGCTACCCTTAAATGTATTAGCTGCTTTGCAAATCAGAATGTTATTAAAAGCCAGCCAGTTTACATACAGTTATTACATAATCCTCTGTTAAGCAGTTTTTATGCTACAGTCTCTGCATTTTTTTCCCTTTCAACATAGGACTTTTTGATAGTTTAAAATCCAAAAGCAAAAGGTTAAACATTAGTTTACTTCTGACATGCTCTAGACCTGCCTCCAAACACGACCTGCCAACAGGGCTGCTTTCTCCTTTTTGCAAACCATTTTTCCTTCGTCATATTTAAGCATTTAGTGCTTTAGCTTTGAAAAGCAACTGCTTAATCCAGGTGTCCAAGTGGCATGTCCACGTGATACTGAAAACCAAGAAGCGGCCCTAGGATAGATGATTCACACGTGCCTTCCTGTCTGCTGCTAACCCCCGTACCCTGCAGGAACTCCTGTACTGTGTGCACATATGGAGGTGTTGCAGCTCCGTTTTTCAAGGATAAGGTAAAAGAATTAGAGACTAGATGGACGACAGTTGGGAAGAAAACATTTATTTGGGCGGAGGATGGGGTACCAGGAAAAGCTCTGGATAGCTGTGATAAATGTGAAGATAATCCTACAGGCAAAATTGGAAGTGTTCTAGAAACCCCAACTGCTCAGTAGCAGACCCAACAGTTTCATTCCCTTCTCTGTAGCCCAGGCACTTCCCCACTGATCTCCTTTCCCAGTGTTTTGTATTTGAAGGTGTTGTGCCTGCAGGCTTTGCTTGGACGATGCTGTGGCGAGCCCTGAGCAGCGTACTAAGGCTGAATATGGAAACTTCGTGTAGATTCCACGGATAATCAGCATTTTTGTTCTAGGGATCTGTAGCTGCGTGTGCATGCACATTTGCGTTTGATCAGGTGGAACTTTCTTTAAAAAGCCCTTCAGTTATTCAGAGGCAGTTAGTTGCTGGAGGCCAGAATTCACACGGTTGCTCTTTGACTGGAACATTCTTTTTTCAAGTGGAACCCTGAAGTGTGTGTTTTAATGGAAGGATGGCAAATGGATTTCCTTAGAGTTAGGAGGACGGGTAATGAGAATATGTTGTGTAAATACATTGGTATCTTGTGGGAATATGATCAGAGCCAAGAAAATATGGGTCTCTACAGTACTTTTTTGCATATATTTTCTGCATCTTGTTTGCATATGCATTTTCCTCTCCTCTGGTTATTTATCTGTATATCCAGATCTACTATATGAAATTTTATAGAGTATGGAGCTGTCTGACAGCAGAGCTTTTTTTGTTTTACTGAATGTTTTGTTGGTACATATGGTCTGACATGGATGAGCAGCCACGGTGAGATTTTGGAGTCTATTAAACTGGCTCATTAAAAAGATCAATCTGTTTCTGTAATAACACTGGGAACCATCAGTCACTAAAAGAGGGAAAAACTGACACCTGAGGAGAAAACACATTTTGGTAATTTGTTCATGACATGTCATGAACAAAAGAGCGCTCTATATTTTGTTTACAACTTTAGGGGCTTAAATTCTGTGACGATTGCATATCTACCCTACGAAACAGTCATCATACGTTTCTGGGAGGGGTTGTGGCAAGTTTAACTTCCTTCTCATCCTTAAATATGATTGCCACTGCTTCCGTTCCTTCTTTTTTTAAACATTATTGTTATTTACAGAGAAATGAAGACTCTGAGGGAAATCTATGGAATCTTTTTTTTTTCCCCCTGTAAGAAAGAGTAAAATTTATTCCACTTTCTTTTTAAAATATCTCCAGGGTGAGTTTCTGAAGAACTATGCCAAATTTGTAGGTCTGTGGTAGAATACTATAGAACTCAATTTAGAAAAAGATAATTTTGATTTTAAAATCACATTATTTTTTCCTAAGATACTAAGGAAAGTAAATAGAAAATTCCAATTTCTACTCTTTGCTCATATTTAAGAGTTGATTGGTTATAGTAGACCTTGATTTTGTCATTCTGTGTTGGGAGAAGGTGACAAAGGGGATAGGAACCTTCCTGGTGCTGATTAAATGAAGTGACCGCTTTCAAAGATAAGACTAGAAGCTAAGAGCACTCTTTAAAACTTTTTGCCATGACAGTCGTGAAGACACTCACACTTTGACATGGGGTGAGGAGGGAAGGAGCAATTAGAGAAGGCTGCATTCTTCAGAGACTACAAAATGCATAGGAATTATGAAGGTGAAAACACTCGTGTTAATCATCATTGCTGTCTGTCTTTTCTCACAGCTTTGATCCTGCAGCTTTTTGTTATAATTCATCTTTAATATTATGTTTGCATCTGTTAATGCTGCTTTTCTGACTTAGAGAATCTTCCTTGTTTAAGAAATCAAACTGAATGATCTTTGGGTTTGTATGGGTAACACTGTTTCTACCTCTACCCCTTACTGTTTCAAATGATCGATGTGAAATATTAATCCTCTTCTCATTTATCATCATTTTAAGAGAACTATGCTCTAAATCGCTCTCAGCTTAACACATCTAAACTTTATTAGGTAGGCCACACAGTTGCATTAATATGTATTTCCTCCTCCCTCGAGAATTAAATACTATTTTCTGAAAAGACTTGTTTGACCTTTAGAATTCTGAAGCTCGTCAGCTGGGAGGGATCTTATGGATCGACCAGGCCAGTGCTTGAAGAAATTATGGCCCAACAATCTTGCTTAAAGTCACGAAGCTTCTTAGGGGTAAAACCAGCATGTTTACAGACCTGAAATCTTGCAGTTGCACAAAATATGTTTTGATGTGCAGTTTAAATAAGGAAAGCTCAACTAGAAACTGGAGGGGTTTTTTCCCCCTTACTTTCCCTCATTTATTTCTGCTGCATAATTGCTCAAGTGGGTAAATGCAATAGTATAATATTCTGGGGGCTTATAGATCTTTTTAATGATGGAGGATCCACAGTCAGCCAGGTTTCCTGGTTTAGTAAGTTAAAAAACATTGAAGGTTAGAGGGTCAGAAGGCAGTCGTTTTGAAACTGTGTGGTTGAATATATAAGATTGGTCGTCATAGCACACAGCTGCTGAAACTGCTAGGCCCATTTTTCCATTTCTGTAACATAAATAAGGTTTCAGTATTTTCGTCTTTCTAAAAAGAAAAAGTAGATACACTTTACAACAAATTATTGTATTAATTGACTATGCCAATCAGAATTAGATTTGTATTGTCTACTGCACTCAGTTTTCTGTGACAAAATGTAGGGAATTTATGTTATACTCTTGTTTCGTTTTGCATCTTTTACGCAGTTTTTGGTTGCACAAAGTGAGTAATCATTCCTGTAGAAATGACTTTTTTATATAGTCAGATCAATCATGAAGTATTCTAGTGAAATAGCATTCAGTTGCATTTACATGATCAGACTTGCCTGGTTGTAGAGGACATTTTGGCCTCTCCACACCAACTTCCATGTGAACTTGGCTAGTCTTATTTCTTGCTGCTCCCCTAGGGTCTGGCCTCCTGCTGAATACTCTTCATGCTTTCATTTGTTTTCTAACTGATGGTTTCTGCTCAGTGCCTTGGTTCTTGTATGTCGTCATTCTACTCATACTCTACAGGCTAACTCAGGTAGTATCTGCTATTTGAATGAAATCTTCCCAATCATAAATATTTAAAATAGTTACTATTTTACTGAGCACTTAAGATGTGCCAAGCCTCATGCTAAGTAACTGACATAATATATAGTAATTCCTCCCCCCTATCTGTGGGGCATACATTGGTTCCAAGACCCCCAGTGGGTGCCTTAAAACCACGAATAGTACCAAACCTTATATATACTGTGTTTCCTCCTATATATACATACCTGTAATAAAGTTTAATTTATAAATGAGGCATCATGTTCTTAACAACAAAAATAAAATAGAGCAGTTATAACAATGTTCTGTAAAATAAGTTAGGTCTCTCTCAAAGTACCTTCTTGTACTGCACTCACTTTTCTTGTGATGATGTGGGATGAAAAATGCCTGTGTGATGAGATGAAGTGACGTGAATGATGTTGGTGGTGTGATGTCACGTTAGGCTGCTTGCTGCTGGCCTGCAGACTCTATGTGAGGAAGAGGGTCATCTGCTCCTGGACTGAGGTTGCCTAGGGAAGTGGAGCTGGGAACAGTGAAACCACAGATAAGGGGAGCCTGCTGTATACCTAGCGCTTTATTTTCTACCAGGCCTATTGTATAGAGGCAGGCTGGAGAATGTGTCTGAGGTCACGTGGCTTCTAAGAGGCACACGGGTGGGATTCTGACCCCTCATTCTCTGACTCGAGTGTCCGTGATCTTATAATAATGACTCTTAGACCACCAGCCGCTGAATGCCCCACCTTGAAAACAAACTGATTTGATTATGTTGTCAAATGCCAAATACAGGCTAGGCTCTTCATGTGGGTTTTTTCAGATGGTCCTTAGTAGCTCTGAGACAGTCATCGTCCTTTGTGGATGAAAACACTGAGGCGCATAGCAGTTAAACTGTCTTAAGTTCATACGGCCAGCAATTAGCAGTGCCCAAACTTGAAGCCAGCTCCACAGCCCTGCTCCCTTGAGCGCCCATTGTGGAGTGATCTTTACTCCTTCTAGTGTCCCGATACACTTTTGTACTGTTTTTATGCAATGTGCCAAATTCTGGTCCTTCATGAATGTATAGAAACCTTACATCTCTAATTAAATTGTGTTTATAGTGAAGATTTCTTGCCAGCACTCTTCCAAAAAGAATTTAAGTCTAGTACTAAATGATTATCTTACGGAGAGGGTTTTGGGGCATCGTGGATTGTATCTTGGGCATCCTTTATTCCCAGGAAAGTTTAGGGCAATGTATTACACATACTGGGTGTCTGAACCAAAACAAAGCAAAACACCCCCCCCCACACACACACCCCCACACAACACACACAGCAATGCCAACAATCCTACTTGAACAAATAAAGTTAAGCATTTAATGCAGTCATTTTCAGTAGTATACCAAATGGTCTCTCTCTCAAGAGTCTTGCTTGTTTGCTTTCTTGATGACTATCTTGCTTTCTATTGTTTTAAAAGATGTATCTCTGAAATACCCACAACAATGAAATTAGCCATGCGTGGCTCAGGAACAGAATGCCATGATTGGCTCACTGACCAGAAAAAACTGGAGGGTTCCAGTTGGAATTTATAGATAACAGGTTAGAAAGGGAAAGCACAGTTGTAGGTAGCAGGAGCAGGAGAATTGAGAACCTTGCAGTGGCCAGAAATCAGAAAATGCGTGGGGACAGCCAGTAGCAAGTTGAGCAGGTGGCAAGCTTTGGGAGGGAAGACTCAGATGGCTCTCTGAACCTGCCTGTTGTAATTCTTGAAGGCCCAGGTGTTGTGGCTGTGTGTGTGGAGTGGCAAACACCGCCTGCATCTTACTCGCACCTGAAGGGATTATTAGCATGTGCTGCGTCAGCCATGGAGGGATTGAAGGCATTTCTTTCCATATGGCCCAGCGATGATGGTCCTGTGTCATTCAGCTCTCTGTACTTCCCTGTCTACATATCCCACTTCCTCCAGGGAGAGAGCAAAAAGTGTGAAACCCCTCTGGGGTGTCATGACGAATTAGGTTTGAATTTCATTTGAAGGAGGCGGGGTAATTTGTAATACATTTAATTTCAGATGCCTTACTCAACATCAATGGAAAGGTGGCATGTTAAATTTTTATCTAAACTTCCCTGGTTCCTAATGATTCCTGAAGAGACCTTTTGCTGACAAAAGAATGTCAAGAATGATTTTAGCCCCCCTTTTGATTCAGTGTCCCATTAATCTGTGGAAACCTCAACAAATCACATGTGTTAGAAAAGGGAAGGAAGGTGCGCTTACTATCAAATCATTAATGTCTTTGGGCTTTTTAAACATCAAGCTACTACATTAAAATGAGATTTAAATCTAGACTTCTAAAGTACAAGAATAAATATATGTGTCTTTTTATTGTGAGAGTCTGCTGGCAAGTTAGCCCTGGCTTTGGCTGAGACTCTGGTCAAGAGGACAGGGGCGTGAACAGGCCAAGATGGGCAAAGGGCACTGTGCTACAGATGCTTAAGGGACCCTTGGCAGGACTTGATTCGGAAAAGAAAGTTGTAGCCTAGCCTCCATTATTGAGGAGCGGGGGGTGCGGGGAAACAGCCTGAGGTGGGATAAAATGTAACTTAGGTTGTCTCTAAAGTTTTGTTGTGTTTGTTTTAACATTTATTATTTCCCATTCATCCCATTTTACTGGGCAGGAAACTGAAGCCAGAGGTTAACCTTCCCGAGGTCACACAGCTGAGTCCTGAGTGGCCCTTTATTATTAAAGGCCTTCAGATTCCTGAGAAGTGATTGGGATCTAAATGTTGATGTGGTTGGGTTATGTTCAGAAAATTTCTCTTGGTAGGGAGAGAGAATATTCTCAGGCTGATTTAAAAAACAAACAAAATGCCTTTCAGAAATCTCTGAGACATGACGGACTTCCCACTAGAATTTGAGTTATTTCAAGAGTATGCTGGTACGGGACAATGAAAAGTGATGGGACAATTTGTTCGTTCAGCCGGATACGCTTTGGAAGGGCAACATTAAAAGAGCTAATTTAGAATTTGTTCAAGTAAATGAGGTGTAAATAGTTGTTGGTATTTTTTAAGAAGAAGACAGACAAATAGCAATTAAGATGTTTTAGTTACCTTTCTGGACATAACTCCTTTGAATAGGGTTGGCCCTATAACCAGACATGGGTGATTTGTGGAAGCACCAAGGAGACCTTTCATAGCTTTGTTTCTATGAGCCATGAATGTTTTAATGCTTTGCTGTTAAAATATAACTACCTTTGTGAGGTGTTGAGCTTTGTTGTTTCCATAGCTAGCAGAGTGATAGAACAGCAGGGTCCTGATAGAAATGACAGGACCCACTCGGGACCTCGCCCTGCTTGGGGATATTACTGTCCTTGTTTTAGGGGGAAAAAAGCCTCTTATTTCATAATAATGGGTCACTGAAGTAATAACACTGATCAGACAGCTGATATGAGGGTGAAGGTAAATAACATATATCCAGCCACTTTGAAAATTACAAGAATTCTTCCAATGTTGTATGTTGCTGTTATTGAACAAAGAGAGGCAAAACCAGTAAATCAAGGTGGTCTGACAGCTGGGTCAGAGATGTTTGCATATTTAGAAATGCAACAGGGGCTGCTATAAGATATTTAGAGGATATTTTCTATTTCTGCATGTGCGCGCACACACACACACACACGCTACAAATAATTGTTAAAAGCAAAGAACAGAGACGTTCTCTGTTGGCTAAAGTGGTTGACTTTGACAGAATTTGGCCAGCGAAGCATTCAGCCTGTGTGTTTCGATTATAACCATGATGTCCTAACTAGGCCATTTGGATGTAAATACAGAATAATTCAATCGCAGAGTTTTCAAACTAGGAGGGACCTCAGCAATCATCTAGTCCAGTGGTTTTCAAACTTGGTTTTAGCAACAGATCTGGTCCTTTAAAGTGAAACCTTAGGTTGAACCCCAACTTGCAAAACAGAAAATTCAGTGGGTTCCTGTTGTCCTTCAAGTCTTTGATGTTTGGGGGAAAAAAATTCTTCATTGCCTGCAGAATCCTGTAAAAGCACTTCAGGTGGCACAGTTTGAAAACCACTGATCTAGTCCAACCCTTTCATTTTACAGATGAGCACACTGAGGTCCAGAGAGGTTAAGTGGCTTGCCCAAGGTCACACAGCTAGTCGTGGAAGAGCCAGGACTAGATCTCAGGTCTCTTGATTCCCAGTCCAGTGCTCTTTCCACTACACCACCCTGCCGGTAAGGTAGGTGCTGTGTCAGCATTATGTTCATAGCTACTAATAGTCTTCAGTATTTATCAACTGATTTATGCTGGTGATGTGCATTGAATGTTGAGATGTTTTATTCAGAAATATACAGGATATAAAAATAAAGATTAGAATGTCAAATTTACTCTTAGAAGATAAATTGGTGGCTAGATTGTTCCCTTTCACTTTTAAAAATTATTTTCAACAGTGTATTCAGGTAGTGTCTGAGGTACACTGGGCATTTAGTCTGATATCAGTGATCAAGATGTATGGAGCCCGTATGTATCAGACACCTACTTGGATGGAAGCAGCATTGACTTCGGGCTGCTAGTCTCGCGGGGACCATGCCCTGCTGCCATTTCCAGCGTTGGCTCAGTTCCTGTCGCTAGAACTGTGCCTCTCTCTTCAGCAGGTAGTGGCCGTATATTATTTCACATTCAACTCTGCAGAGCTTCTCTTAGTTCTTTGTGTGCTTGGGCCTTCTGTGTCTGCGTCCTCTATCCTTCTCCATCTGGTGTGTATACATTGTCACTGGGGCTCTACCCTAAAGGGATGTACGGGGTGGTTCATGGCAGAGTCTTAATGCTCTCATCTCCATATCTCTGTTGAGTTCGTTTCCATGCAGATGCCTCTGGTGTTGATCAGAGAGCATATCCTAGACTCTACCTAAGAAACTAGGAAAAGTGTCTTAAAAGGCCTCTATGCTATTGTTACCAACTTAAAATAAAAAAAGGCATGTGGAAGTCTGCAGCAACTGTGACTTGGTAGAGTTTCTCATGGAGACGTTTCCTGGGAAAGTAGATACTATCACTGGTCTAAGGTTAGAGTGCTAGTCTTGTGAGGAGAGCCAAATACAAAGGAAATAGTTAGTGTAGGAGCTGTGATTTCGGTCAAAGTTGGGATGTGATTGGTTCCTATTTTCCTGAATGTATTGAGTTAGTTTCTAAGAATATATTGAGTAAGTTTCTATCCAGCCCCCAAATACTTCTTTAGCCCCATTTCTGTGTAAGAATGTAGGAGCAGTGATTAGTTATCAGGGCCTCATTCATATACCATATTCCTTCTGAAAGGCAAGTTTAAAGCTCTGTGTATCCCATCATGAAATGCAGTCAGGGTGTGCCCATCCTGCCCAGACACCTGAGGAAGGTCACAGAGGCTCCCTGGGCAAGCCTTCTCCACTTTAAGGGGGCTGACTTCCAGGTAGCTCTTAATGATTGCTGGGGAAGGCAGTGTCCGGGTCCCAGATGTTGCGTTGCTTCCTTGTGTTAGCTCAGCATGATCAGCCCTTTCCATAGAATTTTCTGTGATGATGGAAATGCACCGTAAAGGTGCAGTCCAATGCCATAGCCACAGGTTGTGATGGTGAGTACCTGAGATGTGGCTACTGCCCATGAAGAACTGGGTTTAAACTGAATTTACATTAGCTTCCATTTAAATTTAAATGGCCGCATGTAGCTATTGTATGGGACCACACAGCTAGCTCTTAGATGTTCTCCAACATGAAAATCAGATGCCGGGTTGGATAAATGGAATAGGAATTCCTTCAGCATTCATCAAGAGAGGGATGCCATACCAACCACTTTGATGAATCTTCACCAAACACCATTCAGTTTTAGGATAATTTGTTTGAAATCAAGTACTTTTTTTTTTTTATTGTTTGTTTTGTTTTGTTTTTTAATAAATATGCTAGCTAGGGAGGGAGATTAAGTAAGATTACTCTTACTTAAGTAATAAAGTATGAGTACTCTTAGTTGTGACCTCACCACACATGCGAGCTACAACCAGAAAGATATCTGCCAGCTTGGTGAGGCGTGAACCCATTTTCTCATGTGTGCGGTCTTGCGATGACTTAGGCCTCAGCACGGGTTCCAGTGAATTCCCACAGGTCTTCTGGGAAGCCAAGTTTAGGAAGTTTCTGGCCAATAAATAAATACTCTGTTTATATTGTAAGTTCAAATGTGAGTGTCTGAACTATGCTGGCTTCTGAATAACATGATGAAACTTTTTCTTCCCCCTTTAGAACCAAAGAAAATGGCTTTGACAGAGAGCCTTTGCACTCAGAACATCCAAGCAAGCGACCATGCACTATTAGCCCAGGCCAGCGGTACAGTCCAAATAACGGCTTATCCTACCAGCCCAATGGCCTGCCTCACCCCACCCCACCTCCACCTCAGCATTACCGTTTGGATGATATGGCCATTGCCCACCACTACAGGGACTCCTATCGACACCCCAGCCACAGGGACCTCAGGGACAGAAACAGACCTATGGGTAAGCTTGAAGAATCGGTTCACTTCTTATGGCATTGGATGCTTGAAGACTCCCGTCATTACTTCTCAACTGAACTTGAGGCTTGAAATCTGTGTGATAGGGGTAAAAATTCTCTTCTCTCTCTCTATGTCGTCTCCTTTATGAGAACAGTGGGTTAGTATGAGTATGTTTTTTAACAGCTGTGCTTTCTCTCTCTTAATTACTTACGGTCTTTAGGACAGCAGCCTATTTTTTTTTTTTTTTTTTTTTTTGGAAAGGGGCACCTAAATTAATATAAAGTCCTCAACAAATGCAAAGTGAATTTTTAGGTTTTTTGTTTTTTGTTTTTTTAAACATTAGAGATTTCATACGCAGCCTGTCTGCCACAAACATTTTTAAAAATGTTAAGATGTTCCTTTTCTTTCATCGTACTTTTATTTCAGACAGTCTTAGGGTTCAGTTTGGTTTTTCCAGTCTTCGCGGTACTCTGTATTTGAAAAATATGAGAGGCACGATGTCTCGGGCTTAAAGCAACAGATGTTCTTTGAGGAATGGTTTGGTACTTTCTTCACCTGCAAGTGACAGTGATTAAATTTAATATTGACAGTTTTGTGTCATAGATCAAAGTGCCAAAGAAAGAATGAGTTTAGGGAAACATGTGATCCATTTGCCTGTGTTCATTCGTTCTTTACATAAAACTGTTGAAGAGGGAAGCATTTAGGAGACATGGCCTTATAAATGCAAATATTTGCCATGCAAATATTTGCCATGCAAAATAAGAGGGAAAGTGAATAAGGTAAGATTGGATACCCTGAGATCAGGGGTCAGGGGAGAGCATCAGAGCACTGTTCCAGGCTCTTGTAATTCTTGATTTTAGCAACTGGAGCTATTCATAAACTGAGAGCAACCGTCAATCCTTTCTTCTTTCTCCATCTCCTGTGTCCACTCCACTTACCAGCAGGACTTCATTAGTCAGCTAATTGCTGCTGAACTTGCCTGGCTGGTAGAGTTGGTGGGCAGGGTGGTGGAAAGAGCAGGGAAGAAAGCCTAAGTGGAAAACGAGAACACGGGGCTGGGGATGCAGAACTCCGGGAACAGCCACAGTGCTCGGGTAGCAGGCACAGTGTTTTTAGCCAGAGACAGAGGTAGTGTGATGAGTAGAAGTTTACGTAAGCTTTCACTATAGTTGCTAGCAAACAGGGCTGCTGTATTTGGATCTTTTTGCCTTTTTTCCATGTAATCCCCCAAATATTCAGAAAGTCGGAAAGGAGGCTCAGGGTGAGGGGAGGGGCCATGATTGAGGCCCTGGTTGTGAGACAGTCAAAAAGTAGTTCTGCTCCCCACAACGGCCTTTGCTACCTTTCTATATTGTGCTGGACAAATGACTAAGCATATAATTTGTGCTTTCTTAATAACCAGTCTGTCTAATGTTCTCCCAGGTACGATTTCTGAAGAGCTCTAAAAAGTGGTTATGTCATTTCTCAGCCTGGATCAATATTTTGACGCCCCCACCCCCCAACCAAATGTGGTAACAACCTCATTCTACGTCAAGTCAAGGGCTTGCCATTTTTTTATGATGTTAGGCCCCCAATGAGCATGATTGCTCATTTTCCAAGTAGAAGTGGACTCACCAGGTTATTGTAAGATGAATTCAAGATATCCTGCTCTTGTAGGTGCTGGGAAATGGCCTCTTTGTTAGGCAGCAAATGCTATTTTATAAAATATTAGTTCCAGTGCACTATAAAGTAATCAGCAAAGAAGTAATTAGGCTTCTGTGCAATGATTATGTTTTCATCTGGTAATGTAAAATATCCCTTTATGAATTATATCTGTACCCACTGGTTTTATATGATTTTTCTTCAGACCACGTTCTTACCTTTTAATTATATTAGCTTATAAAACTAATAGTGCTAATCTCTATAAATATGTGCAACTACTTAACCATCCCTAAAGTCTGGCCCAGTTTAGTGTGTGTTAGTGTAAAATAAAATCTTGATGTATGAGTAACAAATGGTGGTATTACATTAGGCTGCCATTTTGAGAATATAAAAATTGTCATAAATGTATACTTAGTCTAGTATGACTTATAAATGCCTATTATGTAGAGACATACACTCACTAGAGTCCTTTAATAAAATACCTTTACAAACAGCATTAGTTTATAAATAAACTTCAGAGTTTTAGTCTAGTTAGCTAAAATCTTCTAAACTGTAAGAACCAGTTAGGATTCAACATTATTGTCAAATTGCCCACAAATGGAAATGTGCTCTTTAATGATCATGAGTTACTTTCCCCTAGTATATCCCTTTGGTATTATGAATATAAATGAAAATTGTGTGGTGATGAATATTGAAGTATCTGAAATAGAAATTAATAAATGTAAGATTTTGAGTTGATTTAGTTTTTCCTTTTTAGAGATTTGATTCTTTCTAACAGATGACTTTCAGAGTTCAGAAGCAGCAAATTATATATTTTCTTACCAAGTACTTGGGCTCAAACATGTTTCTAATGTACCTTTTTTTTTTTTTTTTTTAACGAGTTGAAACTTAGCAGTATTCCACAAATGTTGGAATCCCATTATCCACAGGCATCCTATGGTTCATTAATATTCCTCCTGGCGTTAGAGCTTATATCATTGTTGACTTAGATCTGCCGAATTTTTGAAACTTTTTAAAAAAAATATTTATTTAGAGAGAGCATGTGAGTGGGGGTTGGGAGCAGACGGAGAGATACAATCCCAAATAAACTCCACACTGAGCATGAAGCTTGATGCAGGGCTCAATCACATGACCCTTAGATCATGACCTGAGCTGAAATCGAGAGTCAGATGCTCAACTGACTTAGCCACCCAGGTGCGCCTGAAACTTTCGAAACCTCTAAAGTTCTTGGTCCTCAAAACCAAATAGTAAGATGCCTCCATTGTGAAAGTCAATGCCATATTTATATCTTCATCACTCTCTGGTTGTTTTCTGTGATGACTCATTTCAGTGGTAGTGTTTTTATTTCCTAAAACATAAGCAACAAATAAGTCAACAAAAATTACATATTTGCAAACATTTCAACTTGAAATAGTCACAACAGACAGAGTAATAACTAAATATTCTTTTCCCCCAATGTCTTTTCTATTATGCAAATTATTAACACATATTTGCAATTTTACTTTTTTACCAATAGGTGGCATTGACCATTTTAACTTTAAAAATGTATCTCTGAACATGTTCTAATTAGACAAGAATGATGTGAAGTGATTTATATTTAGCTTTTTATTTAATCTAAGAAAACACTGTGTGTGTGTGTGTGTGTGTGTGTCTCCAACGGCTATAAATTAAATTGCATTTCATGGTTGGTTAAAAAGAGTCATGTGACTCATCATCTTTATTTCTCTGTATCAGGTAAAAGAGGGACTTCTAACCACTCTGCTTCCACAGAAAGTGCAATTCAGTATCTCAGAAGTCTCATTGTCCTCTAACTCCCACATGATGCCCTCTTGAGAAGGAGCCTACCTAGGTGCCTAGAAGCCCACACCATGTCAGACTTAATTTGCTATTCAGAGTAACGGTTAGTAACCCGTAACTAAAAAGGGGTTTTAATCATTTAAAGTAGAAAATATTGCCATAGTTCAATGCCTTCTTTTGTAGTGGAAACTAAGAATTTGTAAGAGGAGCACTACAATCTGGGTGTCTCTGCTCATAGCCTCCCACCCTGTCCTCTCAGGGAGACACGTTTGTTTTCTATCTTGATGAGCATCCTACCTCACTGCCCACGGTCATGGCTGTTGTTGCTCGTCATGGCTGTTGTTGCTCGGTTGGTAAGCACTTCCACATTACCTTTTTGTGTTGTACCTTAATTGTGATGCTGAAGAGCATTAATACTTAACTCTATAGATTACAAATTGGGGTTTTGGTTTCTTGGATTGGATTTAAGATTATCTGTCCAAAGCTAAGCGCAGGGGTGGCTCAGACAGTTAAGCAGCCAACTCTTGATTTTGGCTTAGGTCATGAACTTATGGTTGTGAGATCCAGCCTGGGGTCAGGTTCTGTGCTCAGCAGGGAGTCTGCTTGGTATTCTCTCCCTCCCTCTCCCTTTGCCCCTCCCCGCATTTGCACACATGCGATCTCTCCCTCTCTCTCTCAATAAATAAAATCTTAAAAAAAAAAAAGATTTTTGTCCAAAATTACATCTGGTATGTTGCATTTTCTCCTAAGTGATGTCCAGTTTATTTCTTTAAAATTTTTTTTTTTTTTAGTAAACCAAATGAGTATACATTGCTTTCATATTTTGCAAGCCCTCTCTTCATGGCCTAGTTTCATCATGGAGGTATACACAGTAGAGTTGTGTTCATTTGCCTGTGCTGAAATGGGGAAAAATTTTAACCATGCTCATTTTAGAAAAGCATATACCTACCATGTAAAGTGATTTATGCTGTCTTTATTTTTAATGCTAGAAAGCTGCACTTTGAAACCACTTAATGTCTCGTTGTGGTTTCTCATATTTATTAAGAGTTAGTATATATTTATATTTTCAATTTGGGAACATGATATGGATAACTGACTCAGTGCTTGGTGTCACTTTACTCCCTGTTCTTCCTACATAAAGGGTTCCGACCATATGACCTGCAACGTTCTTCCTAGTTTTAACATTTTATCATTCTTTGAAGAGCCCATTAGGTAATTGCGAATGTGAGTATGACTTACGTCTCCATTAAAAAATCAAATACATTTTCACATCATTTAGTTTAGTCTTTGCTAAGTGCCTGTGTGCGTATGGATTATGTCCCGAACACTGTAGGGTGATTCAGCCTTCTTCTCTACGTTCGTAGGGTTGCATGGCACACGTCAAGAAGAAATGATTGATCACAGACTAACAGACAGAGAATGGGCAGAGGAATGGAAACATCTTGACCATGTAAGATATCGGTAATCATTTAGGTTAAAATATGTTTCCAAAACAACTGGAGTGGGCTTCTATGATAAAAGAGAAATGGGTGGGGATGCTTTGAGGGTGCTATCCTTGAAGAAAGTAATGAGTGGGAATATTTGCAATACATGCAGGATTTGATTTTACATTAATATCAAAGGCACTGACGTAAGAGAAGTGTGAGGTCGTGGAAAGGAGTCCTCCAAGCCAGATCCGTGGGTTGCTGTTTTATTGCAAACGGGTCATTTGGTTTATACACTAATGGGATTAGTATCGGGAACTTGGCTGTGTGCCTTCAGCCGAAATCTCTGTCGTGAGTCATGTTCACGCCTCCCACGTTTTACTCTCATTCCCACTGAGTTTACTCCTCAGTCGGCCCTCAATGTCAGGTCTGACCTTTGAAAACACTTAGATGGAAGGAAGCCTTGGGGACAGCCATGGCGTCCCTCCTGGTCCTGCGGTGGTCTGTCTTGCTGCCGGCCCGAGCCATTCGGTGGTGGTGACGGCTGTGTTCTTCCCCCGCGCCCGCCCCTTCCACAGCTGTTGAACTGCATCATGGACATGGTGGAGAAGACACGGCGGTCCCTCACCGTGCTGCGGCGGTGTCAGGAGGCCGACCGCGAGGAGCTGAATTACTGGATCCGGCGCTACAGCGACGCTGAGGACTTGAAGAAAGGCGGCGGCGGCGGTGGCGGCCACTCCCGGCAGCAGAGCCCCGTCAACCCGGACCCGGTGGCGCTAGGTACTTTTCCCTTGGGTGGACACGCTGGACGGAGAGTGCTCACGCTCTTCATGCCCATTTCACGTTCGGGGGGTCTTGGCAAAAATAAAGGGTGTGCAGGGCCTTCTAGAGCCATAAACACTGGACATCCCCCGTAGTTCTTGTGTCTCCGTGCGGAAGCCCGCCGACTGGCCAATGCAGAGGCGGTCGCCACACATTGGCGCCTCTTTGCAGGTAATGCTGGGCTCAGGGCAGAGCTTCGAGGCCAGGCCAGGGTTTCACCTGTGTCGCGGAGACCTGTGCCCCTGCACAGCATGCCTCGCTGCACCCTGCCCCCAGCGTGCCAGAACAGAATCTCCGGGCGCGGCCAGCTTCTGTGGTGGCAGCAACTCTCCAGGGAGTTCTGCTGCCAAACGGTGTTGGATGTGTTGTCTGAGTTTTAATTGATGACACAGACTCTAAGACGGCCTTGTTTTCCAGCTGTATCTTTTATTTTCATAAAACACTTACCCAGGAAGAGAGACCTAATGGTTCTATAGTCTGCTAGCTGGCACTTGCAAATGAGCAATGAAGGGAACACTGTCTTCTGGTGACCTGACCTTAACCTAGATTGCGTAAGGCCTTCATTTTTAAATTTTTTTTTCAAATTTTTATTTAAAATCTACTTGGTTAACATATAATGTAATATTGGCTTTAGGACCCTGTAAAGCTTTTATTAGTTCTAATGCGACTGCTAATATAGTCGAGCTTTAGAAATGGAATGCTTAATATGTAAGCATATCTAATATTGATATATAGAGAATGTTGAGCTTATAAATAGAATATAGTCACAGATACATGGAAAGAAATCCTGAACCTAGGAGAATTTTTGAGTAGCCTGTGAACTTTCGCCTCAATTAATCACAAGGTATCACCATTTACACTGCTGGCTACTACACGTGGGTGCCATCTGAGTAAACTTAGTGGAGATGGATTTGTGTCTGTCTGTGTTCTCTCATCTCGTTTTCTTATTTGTTTAGCCACACACCTGTCAACTCACTCAGGGCGCAGTCTGCACTGCAAACAAAACTAATTACACATGTGCTCATGACTTTGGCCTCATTATCACCACTGGCTGATTATCAAAAATTAAAAACTTGTTGGGACGCCTGGGTGGCTCAGTTGGTTAAGCAGCTGCCTTCGGCTCAGGTCATGATCCCAGCGTCCTGGGATCGAGTCCCACATCGGGCTCCTTGCTCCGCAGGGAGCCTGCTTCTCCCTCTGACTCTGCCTTCCACTCTGTCTGCCTGTGCTCGCTCCCGCTCGCTCTCTCTCTCTCTGACAAATAAATAAATAAAATCTTTAAAAAAAAAAAAAAAAAAAAATTAAAAACTTGTCTATTACTTGGCTATTGATCATATTATATTTTTTATTAAAATTATTCCTAAGCAATAAAGTTCCCTTTGTGCTTTAGGTTTGTGGATTCCGGCTCATTCCTGAATACTGAATGCTTATTATTGTAATAAGTGTTATACAAAGATTCCAAGTCACTTACTTCACCCACTAGGTATTATTCTAAAGCTTGTTTTTAAAGATGAATGTGCATTTGTAAGGATACATTAAGGCAAGCAATGAAAATAGGTTTAATTTGAATCAACACCAGTCCATGTAAAACTAGAGCAGAGTTGAGTAAGTATCCTGTTTTTTCATTTCCTTATTGTGAACAAAAATTGATTAATCACGATAGATCTGTTCAGGACAAATGAAGCTGGTATCTGTAACCACCCAGGGTCAGCAAAAATCGAAAGTCTTAAACTAAATAAAATTTTAGGAGTCCAAGAGTTTGGTTTAACCTTCTTTATTGAACTGATTTGTTGAGTCAGTACTTATTTATTTAACGTTTACTATGGGCCAGGCATTGTGTTAGGCAACATAATAAAGGAATAAAATCCTTCCTCCCTTCCCTCGAGGAGCTTCTGATCTATTGGAGAAGAGAGGCAGGGGCCCCAGCTAGTGCCCTGGCACAAGACGGCCCCTTAACTGACAGGATTAGGATTATCTACTGTCTACTACTGTCAAAGAAAAAATTCAGCCACTAATGGGACTTCATGCCTAAGTGAGTTATTTGCAGCACCCAGAATATAAGACATGTCATATCATCACCACTGTTGCATATACATTCTGGTGATGCGAATGTATATTGTTCTCAAGGACAATGGGTTTAGTTTCCCTGTTAACTAAAAGAATAAAGTTGGTTTTAAAAAACTTCTTAGGAGTACCCAAATTACATTATTTCTGATGATGCTTTATGAATTCCTAGTTTTGGTCATACGAGGTTGCTTTGGCTTTACGTTTTTGGAGATTGTAATATTCAAAGACTACAAGCATTTCCTTTCTCTGTTTGGATTCTGACTTTTTTCTTTTAATAAACAGTCTTGTTCATTGTGGCCACAGAACCACAGGCTACCTTTTAAAAAACCATCCCAACTTGAGAGGTAGCTTGTCAAGAATCACACAGTGTGCAAGTTTAAGCAACCGGCGTGGCCTTTCATTGTGTGCCTCCTCCTAGCCTTGAAGCCTGTGAGTTTTGTTTTTGTGGGGGCTGCGCTGTGACTCTGAGACAGCTGGTGGTTTATAATCATGGACCACACTGATTTCACATGAAGTGTTTTTGAAGGTTCTCTCCTAGGTTTTGGAGTTGAATACGTTGATGTGTAAAGAAAAGACCAGAGATTACTGGCTGATGAGTCTCATTTCTGCCTCCGGAGAGTGTGTCGTCGAGTATGTCAAGTGTGTGTATAGATAAGAACTAGGGCTATGTCTGTATCTTTATGTACATGTAGATCTCTGTATCCTGCAGTTACATTACCCATGTCTCTTTTAGCTCAATTCTCTTAATTCCCTGCAGCTGCTACAGAGGTCAAATGAGACCTGCAGAACTTCAGAATAATATTATAGGAGATATCTTTAGTTCAAAATATTTCCTTGGTTACCTCCCTAGCTTGGAAACACTGGCAGTGTTTAGTCACACACAAATACACACACATACATCCACATTCTCTGACAATTTTTTTTTTAATTTTTATTTATTTATTTGACAGACAGAAATCACAAGTAGGCGGAGAGGCAGGCAGAGAGAGAGAGGAGGAAGCAGGCTCCCCGCTGAGCAAAGAGCCCGATGCGGGGCTGGATTCCAGGACCCTGGGATCATGACCTGAGCCGAAGGCAGAAGCTTTAACCCACTGAGCCGCCCAGGCACCCCTTCTCTGAGAATTTTTAAATTGCATTTGGGGACTGGACAGAGGAGAACATAACCTCCATGACCACTCTGTTGTACTTGTTAAACTTTACTCCCCCTCTCACTTTTGAAATCTATCTGTAGTGTTAAGTCAGTGTGAGGGATTAGTAAGAGAACATAACTAAACTATTACTAATTGAGTTTTGGAGAGTTTTCCCTAGATATTAAATGAAGGCTATTTTGAACAGCCTCTTGAGCAATTTTTAAAATGGAATACACACTAAGCCCATAATGTTGTTTCAACTCAAAAACAGGTTGGTATCGTGAAGGACTCTTCAAAATATTAGATTTTTTTTCCTTGAGCTCATAGATTTTTATTTTTATTGTTATTACTCACTTTCCAGGAAAAAGTCCAGATCTTTTAGTACTAAGTTAGAAAGTTAATTTTTAAAACAATTGTCTCTACTTTCAAAATAGGACTTGTTCTTTGTACATTTGAGTTTTGTTACATTGTAAATTTCACCCAAGAGAGGCTCATGCCATCAGAATCGATACATAGTGTCACTGAAGTAGAATTGCTTTTGTACATATAGGTGGGGAGCTGCTGGTTAGCGTTTCATGGGCCTGAGCATTGGCTTGGGCCTCTGTGCCGCTGCCTTTCTCCTCCTTTGTCTCCATTCCCCTTTTCTCTCAGTATGCTGTTCATATCACTCTCTCTTGGCTCCTGACATTTTATTTCCTTTAGATTACTTTCTTTTTACTGGCTGTGTACTATTCTAGAATCTTCCTGTAGTTTATCTTGTATTTGTGTGCTTTCCTTCTGTATTTCTCAAGAAATTCTTTATACTGTTAGAATTAAAAGAAGTATCCAGTGATGGACTAATGTCAGAGACTGGGCATAACTCTTTGAAATAGGAATGCACCCCCCACACACACATCTTTTTTGAATGTTTGGATATTGTGATGAGAATGTATGAAATTTTGAAAATACTTTCATGATGTTTTTGGTAAGAGTTTCAGAAAGAGGCTTTTTGTTTGTTTTAAATGGAATGAGAAGTCGAGTTGACCATTCATAAAGGAGCTCAGGACTTCTGAGTTTGGCAAATTAATACCACCCCTGCTTCAGGTAGATTGCTGGGGAAATTGGTATTTTAAAATTCCACTGGCCAGCAAGCTTTATGATTGTCATATAATTGAATTATAGAATTTCTCATTACTGTCTAAAACCTCAGGAAATCCAGCGTGAAGGTTAAAAGCACAGATCGTCTGGGTTTGAACCCCTCATTTCTCTTCTCCCTAGTTTTGTCACCTTTGGCAAGTAATTCTCTGTGCCTCCGTTTCCTCATCTATAAAATGGGAATGGTGATAATACATACTTTATAGATGTTTCTGTGTTAAATGAGTTAATTGGTATAAATCATATGGGACAGTGCCTGATCCATAGTAGATGTGATAAAAGTAATAGCTGTTATTATTACTTCTAATAGGTAATCTGAAAAAGAACTTAAAAGGACTGATATATGAAGCCAGCTTCTTTGTATCCAAGATTATAAAATTAGAGTAAATTCTTAAGTACTTTTTTCATTCTGAAAATTCTTCAAAACAGTAATTTTTGGGTGGCTACTTTAACAGGCAGAAAAACTAGGAAAGGGGAATTCTGTCTTAAACACAGTAAATTTGCTGTACCTTTAGGACCCTACTTCATAATACAAGGCTATGGAAAAATGGTTTGCTCCCAGCCAAAGAAATATATCCTGTCATACTATCAGATTATAAAATCCACAAACATATTATTCAGAGTATATCTGCATGTAAAAGTTTAGAGTTTTATATACTTGTATCGATTCCTTTAAATCACATCATGAAACTCATTTCAAGAGCATTCAGCTGAGTTTCTAAGTGCCCACCGTATTTAAGTATATTGGGTTTAAAAAGAAGGGAGTAATAGTTAAATATAGCCATCTTTTAAAACCAAGAAGAGCTGATTGCCTCCTAGAGCACTAGGTACTTTTATTTTTTATTTTTTTAAAGATTTTATTTATTTATTTGACAGATAAATCACAAGTAGGCAGAGAGGTAGGCAGAGAGAGGAAGGGAAGCAGGCTCCTGCCGAGCAAAGAGCCGGATGCGGGGCTCGATCCCAGGACCCCGGGATCATGACCTGAGCCAAAGGCAGAGGCATTAACCCACTGAGCCACCCAGGTGCCCCAGTACTTTTATTGTTAAAAAATCCTACAGCAGTTCTGGCTTCTAGGTTTGGTTTGGGCCTCTGAAACAAAATATTGAAGTTTCTGAATTCATTTTATCTTTAAAAATAATAACTAACATTTATAAAGATGAACCCGCTCAACCTGTCCTTTCTTTTGGTGGTTTTGTGATAGTATCATGATCTCAGCTTCATTCTGTCCACTACAGGATAAAGGCCTAAATACTTAGGTGCTGCTAAGCTTTCAGCCTTGCTGTTCTGGGTCAGATGAGGTCCCACTGGTTCTCCACAGGCTATCAGCTCATCCCTTCATACTGATGGCGGCCCTTTGCTGTTTCTAGTGGCCAATGGTCTCCATTCTGTCGTAAGTGTAGTGTTATCTTCCATCTCCTACATCATAGATTGCTTTTTCCGTTTTTCTCCATTTCTTAGAACTACTCCTACACCTTGACGCAGTCCCTCTCTTCATAGATGTGTTCTCTTCTGGAGGGTCCTCCTCTTCTCTTCCCGCCCCCAAACAATTTGTGTCCCAAAGAAAGCCAGAACTCAATTTAGAACTTTTCTATAATTTTGCAGTCTTTCAGTAGTTATGTATGTATATGTTTCACATTTTAAACCATCTCCTATAGGCTCTTTGGTCTTTGTTTCTGTGACTGCATTTTAATACAGCTATCCATTTTATAGCAACTGATGTTTTATAGGTGGTCAAGATTTAATGGTGAATAAAAAATTGCTTCTTTAAAATCTGGGCCTTACAAACATAAGGTGTTTTACATAGGTTTGTCTAGAGCAGTCAATATTCTTTTTTTTTTTTTTTTTTTTTTTAGAAGAGTTTAGGGGCGCCTGGGTGGTTCAGTGGGTTAAAACCTCTGCTTTTGGCTCAGGTCACGATGCCAGGGTCCTGGGATCGATCCCCTCATCAGGCTCTCTGCTCAGCAGGGAGCCTGCTTCCCCACCCCTCACCCCCCTGCCTGCCTCTCTGACTACTTTTGAACTCTGTCAAATAAATAAACTCTTTAATAAAAAAAAAGTTTATTTATTTATTTGACAGAGAGAGAGATTACAAGTAGGCAGAGAGGCAGGCAGAGAGAGGGAGAAGCAGTCTCCCTGATGGCACAGAAAACCCGATGTGGGCCTCCCTGGATCCCAGGACCCTGAGATCATGACCTGAGCTGAAAGCAGAGGCTTAACCCACTGAGCCACCCAGGTGCCCTAGAGCAGTCAATATTCTAAATTAAGGAGGTCCCAAGAGGGAAGTTGTCTCGTAGTATAGAGCAACTTAAGGACTTTTTTTTTTGTTTTTTAAACTCAGCATTGCCTATAAAGACATTGTTATTGCTACTACTTCAACAGAAGAGAAGATAGCATATTTATTAGGCATTTGGTTTCTGTAGCGATTTTATTCATCAGTGTATCCAAAGTAGATGCTGAGGAGTACATCTGATTTCTCCCTTCTTATACATTTACATATATATGTGAATCTGTTTATTTTATAAAAATTTCTTGCCTTTGGATTCCTCTCTTATTTCAAAAAGAAATTCTTTCAGAAGGTAGTCTGGGATGAAGAAAAGTTTTACTGGATTATTGGCTTTGGTGTTTCTGTTGGTTTCAAGGTCAGGTGCAGTTTGAGTCTACATGTCACTGAGAATTTTAGGGATATATAGCCAACTCGAAATATTGCGTAACTGTCCACTGTGGTATATGGACCCTCACAATCTCTACTGTACAATGCCTGGGAAGGTGGGTGCCTGATTAAGGCTTAAACATCATGTTTGATTAATTTTGGAGACTATAAACAGTTATGAGTTTTAAATAAAATTTATACAAGTAACATGTAAGAAATTTGAGGACTTCCCAGTAAGGACTAAGACAGAATTACTAACTATGGAAATAACTTCTATCCCCAAGTGACCTATACTCAGGGAATAAAAAATTACTGTTGAATATTGCTTAATCCAAATCTCTTGAGAGGTTTTTTGGGTTTGTTTTTCTTTTTTCCTTTCGTTTCTTTTTAAGTTTTGTGCTATGTGAATTTAAATGCTAGGAGAAGAAACTTTAAGGTGCTTTTTTCCACCTTAATTATTCATGAGGAAGTAAGTATCCATTCTTACTGGACAGCTTACTAAGTCATAATGGTGTTAACAGTAACGAGGGTAATAGCATCTAATGTCTAATGAGAGTTTGGGGCGTGCCATGCTGAGCATGTAATAGGAAGTACCTCTTTCAGTCTCCACAGCAGTGCACTCGAATGTTGTACTGGTGTCCCACTTTACAGATGTGGAGACGGAGACATGGAAAAACTAACCTGAGCAATGTCACCTGACTAGTAGGTGGCAAAGCTAAGATTCAACTTCACTGGGCTGAATGAAGTCTCTTCTGCCTAAGCTCTCCAGGGCGGTAATTAATTTCTTTCATGCTTAGCCTTTGGATAACTTAACATTACTCTTCCCATTGCCTGTAATAATGATTGGCCATTATAAATAATTTTTACTAAGCTGTTGATCTTTTCTTAATCCAATAAATGGAAAAAACTTTTTTTCTTTTGCTACTTTGGAGAAGATGTGATTTTTCTTTATATATCAATTCTTAAACTTTAAGCCAAAATCTGTTCATAAAAAACTGTCTTTAAAAGCTGCCATAGGTTTCTCTCTGTTTCATTGTGTCTTATGGAATGTGAACTTGATTATACTTTCTTTATTTCTTCTGGAAATAGTGGTGTGGAAGGTAATCCTGATGAATCTAATTAGCCATATCACATTTTCTTGAAGTTGTGTGTGCTCCAAACAGTTTTATCTAGCTGTTTTATGAATGAAAATTACTTAAATAAAAATATTTTGGTTTTCATCATTTTCCTTATAGAATTCAATGTGTGCATGAGAATAGCCATGAGAATGGATATTTCAAGTGCATCTGATTATCACGTAATCATGAAATTATAAAGTTTTAAGAATTTGTATATTTGGAATAATTACAGATTTAAAAAACATTGCAAAGATAATACAGAGTTTCCAGATGCCCTTCATTAAGCTATAATAAGCTTTTGCTAATTCAGAATAGTTGGGGAAATCTTCAGCTTGAGCCACTGGTAATCAATGTACCCTACAAGAAATCAAAACATTCAAACCTATTTAAGGCATTCAAATGTAAAATGATGTCTACTTAGCTAAATTGAGTGTGCTTTTCTCTGTTTTCCATACTCTGTATTCTGGTTCTTGACATTTCGTAAAATGTTGGGAAAATCTTAATTACTTGAAACTTATCAGATGTTGAATGATTGTTGTCTTTATAAAAATTAAATTTTTTTTTCTTGCCCCCAAACCTCTAAATATATAGGCTTTCATTGAAAATTCAATATGGAAGATGCGTAGTACATATTTTAACTATGGAAGACATTTTCAGTTTATTTTCTGTGATACCTAGAAAAATGCAAAAGGTATCCTGTCATTTTTACAATCATGTTAGCATTCCTACATCAGCTTATTATGATCTGTTTTCTCAAACTTTTAAAATTTGACAAGAATAAGCCCAGCGTTTCATTTAAAGTGAAACGTCATTTTGTTTTAGAAAGCATATACTAATCCTGTTTTGTTACCTGAATATCTCTGAATCCATTCTGAGTCTGTCTTCCTTCCGCCCATGTCAAATCCATATGATCCAATTCGTGTGAAAATGTTTAGTGCTCGGCGAGATTTTTAAGAGGTCATTGTGCGAACTGGTTGGCTATGGAGTAAGGCTCACTATTTCTTGAAAGGTGCTCAATCAGAGCTATGTGAAAATTATATTAGCCTAAGATTTGATTTTTTAACTACCAATCTGACTCTTGAAAAGAAAACTACCAAATATAATTCATTTTCCCTAACAAAATAAAGCATGCCTATAGAAATACCCAGAGTGAGAGGGTTCTGGGACCCTTGCTCCCAGACATCATATTGTATAATGTAATCATTGAAGTTGTTTAATTTTGAGCATACAAGGCATTTAGACCAATGACCTTCTGTTTTCCTTGAGCTCTGATGACGGGCCTTGCTATTTGTGTTTATTTTCTAGAAGTGAAACGCTCCGCCTTTCAAAATTATGATTTGTAGAGCAGCCAAGAGAACGGGCATGGCTTGCTTCTATTCCGTGTAGTGACATAACGTGCTTATGGTGCTTTCTTCCTTTCCCCACCCGCTTTGCATCCCTTTCCTAGATGCGCATCGGGAATTCCTTCACAGGCCTGCTTCTGGATACGTGCCAGAGGAGATCTGGAAGAAAGCTGGTAAGAACTGTTGAAAAACACGAGTCTAGTGTTCTGGCAGCTGTGCACAGTTGTTCCTGCAGTGATGTGAGGAACGACAAGGAGGGCCTTTCCTGCGAACAACAACAAAAACAAAACAGCCCCCCCCCAACCAAAAATTTTAAGTCCTAATTAATATTCTTTCACCAGGCTTGATTAGAACATGAAATAGTTTTCATTTTAGGAGCATCTGCTAGTGCCACATAATTGACCGTCTGGCAACGTTTCTGTTTTAAAACCCCTGTTTTTCAGGTGCTGTCATGGTTTTGGGATGAAAGCTGGCATAAGAGGTCTCAGCTTGCATGCAGTTTACTCTTAATGAAGAAACAAATCTGATGTTTTAGAAATTAAATTGCACACGTCAGTCTTTTCTCCTGATTTTTAAAAATGGAGATTCCATTGGCACATCTCTGAAATTCTTTTTTAAAAAATCCTAACAAAACTAGTTGACTTGTTGAGGAACTAAACTTCCAGATTTTATGACTACAACCAGTATATAAAATTGATCGCCTGTGCTAATAAATACTCAGTGACCTGAACTAAATTGTTTCCTAAATTAAATGACCAAGTTATGCTAAACTTTTTCTATTCCTCCCTCCTGTGTACAGTGTCAGATTTTCCTTAAGAGATACTGGTCTCCATTCTGGGGCTCATTTAAAGTTCCCGGTGTCACACTGGCTTCAGAGGGTTCAGATCTGGCAGAATGTTGGGGGAACACCAACTCTTAGAAAAGTTAAGCCAAAACCTTGTGAAAACTGACTCATGAGAGAAAACCTATAACCTGTTTCAAGAGTTAAAGATGATATGACAGACACATACTGTAGCTTTGAGCTGCTCTAAATTCCAACTATTAAAATAGTTTGACTGGAAAAACTGGAAAATGCTCTTTCTGCAAAGGATTGGTTGGGTGTAGGAGACATAGTGAAGGGAAAGTGTCTTTTGAGGTTGTGATTTGACCCAGCCATGTCCATAGTTCTTTGCAACTTGGCTGATGCTCTGATCATTTGACTCTTATCAAGTGTTTTTACAGATTTTTAAAGAAAAACCTGATTTTGTAAGAGTGACAAGAAGTTTCCAAATCTGATAGTATGCTAGACCTGGTAGCTTCGATTGAGAACCAGAAGGCTCTCTTGAATGTCCAGTATGCCCATCAGATAGCATATTCAGCTTAAATGCTATGTCTGTTGCTCAGCTGCATACTCTTACCAGATTCACAGCATCACCTCTAAGATTTCTTCCTGGGTCACGGGCTACTCTCCAGCTGTTAAAATGTGCCAGGTGTCACCTATCTGGAAAAAGAATTGCTACATCTTCTTTCTGAGCACTTTTTCTTCCCCGTTCTTAAGCTGTCAGTGCAACTTATTCTAGTAAGAGACACAAAGAATGGTCATTTGGGACAGCAGAAGGATGACATTTTCTGTTGCGGGAGAGAGTCTTTCTCTGCATCTCCCTTATTTATGTGTATTTAAGTTAAACCCTTGATAGTTCATAAAGAAAAATTGACAGGAAAGCCTTGTGTAATCCAAATTCTTTTGCTGTGCTATTATCTGCTCAAGTCTTTGTTTGACTGCTATTAAGCGAGAGCAGATTTTTCTGAACGTACCACCTTTGTTGGAAAGTCAACTTGAATAGCTCTGCACAAAGGAAGTCCTACCATAAGTGGTAAGCAATTGGAAGGAGATTCAAAACGGCACTGTATATTTGCCACTTAATCAGGTTCTTTAAAAATTTGACATGTTATAATCTATTGAGTCCACTCTTACTTTTCTTCACTGTTTTATGGGTTTCTGAAACTAATTCTGGGTATACTTGACATTGTGAGGGCTACACGAGGAGAGAAAGAACAATGCTTGCTTCTGTTGGGTCTGTGGACTCTAAGAAGCATTTAACCTTAGCAAACAAATGATGCCCAGAACATTTTTTAGATGCGCCTATTTCTGTCTTAGGACTTCAGTCTAAAATAGGACTTGGAAGCGGAGTCAATTACTTTTGTGTATTTGTGTTATTCTCACAACAGTATCCCTCATCTGCTACACAAAAACAGTTTTGGGACAGTTTTCTATGGATAGATGCTCATATTGAGGAGTATATTAAATCCCTTAAGTACAGGTGACAGTTTTATCTGGAAATCTTTAATAACTGCTTTTAATATTTATCTTTATAGGCTTATTAAAAAGCATTTCTAGTGTTGAGAGTCAGGGCATCCAGCATGATGAAAACACCAAGGGCAGAATGTGACATCGGCTTGTTACAATTGGAAAGCTTTTTCCCCCAAGATTCTAAAATCTGCTGTGGGCAAAATTTTTTTTTTTGAAGAAAACCTATAAAGTATGTCTTTGCCATCAAAGTATTATACATTACCTTTGTGGTAAAAGATAAGTAAATAAAAGAAAGTTTAAAGCATTTGAAAAATATCAAAGGAGTAGAGCTCTCAAAATTCAATGTAGTATAACCAGTGCATCCTTTTTCATAGGAAATTATAATTGCAAAAAGTATGTCCTGTGCATGAATGTATGTCATACACAACCGTTAGCACCATTTTATTTTGAAATGATTTCAAACCTGCAGAAAAGTTGCAAAAAATGGTATAAAAATTGCTGTATTCTTTTTATCCAGTTTTCCCTATTTTACTGTATTTGCTTTAATATCTTTCTATTCCTCTTTCCTTCCCTCCCTTTCTTTCTCTGTTACACATATTTTCCCCCAACCACTTGAGAGTAAGGTGCAGATGTAATTCCCTTTTACCCTAAACATTTTAGTGTGTATTTCCTAGGAACAAGGACATCCTCTTGCTTAAATAACTATAGTACAGTCACCAAAATCAGGACATTAATAGTATGTAATTCACAGACCCCATTCAAATTCTGCATGTTACCCCATTAAGAGTATAACAGTGTAACAATACACATTTTAAAATATTTTGGGTCCTAACCAATGTTGAAGGCCTCATCAGTTTCCCCCTAAAATTAGTATTTTTAAAAGCAACAGCAAAAGTAAAAGAACACACCATAAAGGTATGAAAAGTCTTCATAAAACTGAGGAAAAAAATCTAACGTAAAGATGGTTTTCAAATCACAACCGAATGTTTTCTTCAGTGTATTTCTTTTTCAAACGATCAGTGAATGTTTGCAGTTGGTAATAAATATTCAAGCACCTTGCAAATGTCCTACCAACTCTCTTTGCTGATCTGTATATGCCTGTGGGATTAGAATAGGAATGCATAATTTAAATATAAATTGCCTGATTTGCATACACAATTAGTCAAGCTACAGCTTTGATCGTAAGCAAAAATTATTGTCCTGTATTACCACTTAGATAGAATTTTAATTCACCTTGAATATTCAAACTAAATTAGACCCTGGCTGTCTAGTTAGAAGGGCAGTACTTCCCTGGTGCCCCTGGTCGTTTATGATAGGGTAATAAAGGCATCCTTTCGCCTCCTGGTGAAGACCTACAAGCTCTGTGCGGTGCTGTTTCTATCCAGGTTTTAAAAGGCATATCTTAGAGCAACCAACAAAGGCTTAACATATTTTGGTTAATATTTCCGGTCTGGATCTTTCCCTTATAGTTTAGTGTGTAAAACCTAGCAGACAGTCATTACAAAAGAAAGAAGTTCAGAAATACTGTGACTGAAGTGACCTGGGCTACAGAAGTCATGCCAGCTAATTACAAGTGGAGAGCTTTCGATGGTCCTCCAGACCAGGGCTCTAGATGTGTGAAACAAACCACTGAAGTTTAAGAAACCTTAGGAATATTTGCATCTCTTACATTTTTAATCTACAGTAAAACATTTTTTTATTAGGAATCTATGTTTTTAATTAAACAGAACATTTAATTAAGGTGCTTTTTAAGTGGGTGAAACAATTAAGTGCAAACACTTGAATGAAACATGTCATAATTAGTTTTAATAGAGTGTTAATTGGTACTAGGTTTGCCAAGTTAATAATTACTGCTTATTAAATTTTCAATTAATCATTGTCATTTTGCTTTGAATAAAGATGAAAATTAGATAAACTAATTTAAGGGGAGGATATTTTCCCTTGTTAATTAGAACAGTTAATTTTTTTAAATGGAAATTACTTGTTTTAGTTGTCAATCTCATATTGTACATTAGTCAAATCTTTGCACCCTTTCCACAGCCAAAAATAAAGAGCTGATTTGACACCTTGCAGGTCTGTAGGCAGGCCTGATTGTTTTGGCCTCTGGTATGATTCAATTACATTTGTCTAGTGCAACAGTTGGTTATGTAAAGCTGTGGATATATTTGATGGAGTCGATGGGCAATGGCTTAAAACTGAACCCTACCATCTAGCTAGCCCGTTAAGGGCATAAGTCCACATGACTCGGGAAATGACTTAGGAAAAAGAAAAGCCAGATCATCTGTTTCATCCTGGATTTTCTTTGCAAGGTCTACATTGACATAATTGCCGTGTGAATTACCTTCACTATACTGCTGTGTGTTTCACTATTGTGCTGTGTTTCACCAGCAAAACAATTGTTAGCCCTTAGATGTGTATATGTGTAAAATCCATCCCCTTCCTCTTTTCTTCTGAAAGCTTTTGAACATGGACTCCCTATGTGCATATTAACCTATAGCCTTGTAGCAAACCGCCTCAACGTGTCTGAATTATTCTAGGCAGATTTCTGGTAGTGGTATTCGTCCTTTAGCTACTGAAGTCTGGTTTCCTAATCATTTCTGGAGGTACTAGTTTGATAGAAAAGTTGTAGTGATGCAGTAGTAGTTTAAAAAATATTCCCAGACAACGCAAGTTAAAGAAAAAAAAAAAAAAACTCAAACTCACCCTTTGTTTTCCTAAATGAATTTCAGAAAGCTGCTCGTTTTTAGGCAGCCAGGAGAACTGCCCAATAATTGCGATGAGAGTCACGCCCCTTCTCTAGAATTGTGTTTAACGGCGGTCAGTGGCCAAGGTCCTGCGCTAACAGGGAAATGTTCTCTTGTCCGGTGCGGCCTTCCTGGCACACAGAGGAGGCGGTCAACGAGGTGAAGCGCCAGGCGATGACCGAGCTGCAGAAGGCGGTGTCGGAGGCCGAGCGGAAAGCCCATGACATGATCACGACCGAACGCGCCAAGATGGAGCGCACGGTGGCGGAGGCCAAGCGGCAGGCGGCGGAGGACGCGCTGGCCGTCATCAATCAGCAGGAGGATTCGAGCGAGGTGAGGTGCTGGTGGGAGCTTGCGTGGCAAGCAGATCGTTTCCGTAACGCGGGTTCTCGGTTTGGAGTCCAGGAGGTCCCCAATAAAAGTGGGTATTGGATTGTAGACAAACCCATCTCTGGGGTGGGGGTGGAAATTAGAATAATTTGGGAGGAGTCCTGGCACTTGTAGAATCCATGAAGACCTTGAGCAGATGTCTTTATTAATGACCCAAAAGGACAACTTTGCCAAGAAGGGTTTTTAACGTCTTTGGTGGATAACAGATGAAAGGGAAATGCTCACAACTTCCTCGCACTGTTTAGGGCTCCGGACTCGGCTGTGTGCGCGTGCCTCTGTCAGCGTCTGTGTGTGGTTTTCTTCTAGTAGAAGGGGTTCCATAGGGACGCCCTGTGCAGACATGCTCTCCAAAGTCCTACTGTGGGGCTGGCATCGCAGCCACTCCCTTCATTATGGGGCCTAAATTCCAGTAGGAAAACGGCGTCTGCATCAGTTCAACCTTTCTAAGAGATCCACCGCACAATCTGTTTTTCCATGTTATTTATAATAACCATTATGCCCGTCATTTCATAGATCACATCGCCACTGGAGGTAATATTATTTGGTATTACCTGAGTATATTAAAATACACACCCATAATCCAAATGGCTCAAGGATCTAGGAAGTAACTAAAACACGGTACTTACCAGAATGCTTTTTAAAATAGAGCCTGGAAAGTCGGAACAACGTGGTAATACTTTGCATGAATTAATTAATGTGGCCCCACAGTCACCCCCCACCCCAGGGTAACTTCAGATAAAGGACTATAGTTAGCTAGTCTCACCGAGCTGAACTAGCAAAAGCGTCCACTGATAAATCAATGGCCTACTACAATACATATCTATAATTTGTGAGGGAGAGTAAGAATTTAATTTGTACCAGGCTTCTCTGTAGATGAAAGACCCTGCGGGAATCACTCAATGCCCAGAGTTTCTATTTAATGTGTAGCAGATGAATAACAAGGGGACAAAAGGAATTGATTTTCAACATTTGAAAGTTTCTCAGGAAAAGAGGGACAAAGGGAAGTTTATCTACTCTTTAACTGCTGACTTTTCCATTGTTGAATTAAGCTAGACATAAATTCGATTTTATTGGCATCTTGTGACTAAAATATTTAAGGACCTTGTTTTGTGTTTTGTTGTTGTTGCTGTTGTTGTTGTTTTAATTTCTATTAACATCCTTTGGAGAGAATTTGTCCTACTCCATTTAAGTTAGTAATACCATGAAACACAGTAGTTGCCTTCACTAAAACATCACTTACACAAGAACACTTTGGGGCTGTTCTGTATGGTAGGAATATTTTGTAGGCCACTACAAAATATCCACCAAATGAATGTTTAGGAAGAGATTGAAAAACTAAGTCTTTGTATCTGGGAAATAGCATGCTGTATTCCTTCAGGAGCTAAATGCTTTGTATCTTTATTCCTGACATCCATCCAGAAAAGTCCTTGATCTTGACACTAGGACTTAGCGCTATTGAAGTGAGGATCATTACAGTCATTTTTGGATGCAGATCATCTGAGAGGCAACTTAAGTTTGATTTCTTTAAACTGCATTACCTCTTGTAAGACTTAGAGTCAGTGTGGGGGACTTGATCCCGCCAATAATTGAGTTCCTTTTCTTCAAAAGCAATGTAAACATTTTCCTGAGGCTAGGAGAGCAAAAGGTAGAAGAGATTTCATTGGAATGAAGCTGAGACTCCTCCAGACTTGGACATAAGTCCACACACAAATATACTATAAAAGTGGTTTGACCAAGGACTTGACGGAGAAGTTAATCCACTAGCCCTAAATTAATGTTGGACTTTTTCTGAGGAATGACAGGGTCTGGGAATAGTCAGAGTGCCTCGTGGTAGTAAGTTTAGTCAGCTCTATCTTCTGCCCAAATTTATAGGTAAATGCTTTTTTATTTTCCCCTATAGGGATTCTTTACTTTTAACTTAGAAGTGAGGGCAAAACTTTGAATCCAACATACTATTTTTTTTTAGTCTATTTTTTCCTCTCATTGTGGAATATATGCCTTTTCATAGAAATGACCTGATAAAAGTCACCCCAGCAGTGATGCTTGTAAGTCACCTCAGGTCCAGAAAGCTCCATAGGCCCCTCTGGGACAGAAGCAGAACAACTTTGATTTCCTTGAGCTAGGGTCTAACTCCTTATTCCAGCCTTCCCCATGGTTGGCCCCAGGGTGGGCATCTCTTAGGCCAGGACTGCTTGGCCCAGCAGAGAAGAGAGCCCAGGAACTTCTCAGGACTCTCTTCTGTTCCAGGGGTTTTCTTGAATTTTAGCTGCTCAACCCCCAGATAAGACCCACCTGTGCTGTAGAAATTTGACAAATTGTTCTTTGTTCTTTAGAAAAAATACATAGGCAGTCTCACTGCCGTAGTAATTGGTTGAAAAAAAAATTCCCATTAAATGTAGGAATCATTGATTTAAAAACTGTACTAAGAAATTAATGAGCATTCCTCAAAAAAAAAAAAAAAAAAAAAGTCATGTTTGTGACCTGCCCAGGGCAGTTTGTGATTCAATACCTACATTACTCATACCCACATATTCATTTATTCTTTCAACAGCAAAGTTTTGAGCTTTATTCTGTGTCGGGGAGGTTGCTAGACACTGAGGGTACCTGTGCTCTTATGTAGGGTACAGTGCATTAGAGGAGGCACATCACTAAATTATAAGAGTCCTAACAGGTTTAGGATGAAAGCTTCCAGGAATTAAGTTTCATTTCGTCTGATAACTTAAGGGTAATCAGGAACTGGTCAGCAGCTATGCCCCTTTCCCTCCAGCCTCACCGCTTCAGCACTGCTTCCTCGGGAAAGGAGCACGTCCGCACCTCCGCGCAGGAGGAAGAGAAAAGATGGAGGAAGAAGCCGTGTCAGGCTTTGAGAGCAGGATTGTTATGTGGCTCATGAAGGTTTGGGACGGCTCATTCAGGCTGCAGAGTGGAGAGAGATGAGAGGAAACGAAAAGGAGGGACCAATCTGTTTCAGGAGACAGATGGGGATGAAGATGGTTGATAGCGGCACTGGGGTTGGAGGAAATTGTATCCATTGTAACCGCTGGCTGGGAACCCGTGAGATAAAATGGACAGGAAATTATGACACGGGGGCTATCAAGGAAGAGGAGGGTGTCCAGTCAGAGGGGTTGGAGACACACATGTCAGGTGATCCTATTTGAACAGTCTTCAGAAATTCACTGGCTTTGATCTGCCCAGGGTGTGTGTTTTTCCTCTGGGGGAGAAAGTTGGTAGAACAGGTAACCTTCATTTTTTGGGTGCATAAACAACACAGGTTAAAACACTTTAAGAAGCTCAGTCAGTGACTGAATCCAACTAGACCGTTCCCCTCTGTGAACCTAAAAAGTAAATAGCACAAAGTCTTAAGTAGTTTGTACTGTTCAATGTGAAAATCAGGATAGTAGAATACAAAGGCAGGGTACAGGGTGACCATACCTCCCAGTTTGAATGACGCAGTCCTGGTTTACTCCTGTTGTCCCTTGTAATTACAGAGTGGTCCCCTTTATTCTGGAGAGTTCTGGTTTGTACGATGAGTTAAAAAGTCACACCACTTACAGGGCCACGCTCAGGAGATTTGATGGCCATGTTTTGCTAGCAAAGCTCCCAGGCAGTTGCATGGGGTAGAAGGAATCCAAGAGGAGGACCTGAATCCTGGTTCCCTCTCAGTTACCCTGTCCGGTGTCCTGGGGTGAATTCTTTCCCTTCTGTGAGCCTTTATTTCTTCTGAAGGAATGAGATGTTATTTGCTTACCTCATAGGGGTGTTTCAAAGTTTTTTTGTCTGTTTGTTTTTTGTTGAAGTAGAGCTGACACACAGTGTTCTGAGGATTTTTTTTGACACTGCATTTTAATTCAGAGTGTTTTGAGGGCTGTAATGCAAGACTTCATTATCTGCTCCTGTTTCCCACAGTCCTGCATCTCCAGATACACTGTATTTCTGACTGAACCCGGTCTTTTTCTCCCTTAGTTTGAAGCCCCCTCCCATTCTAGACATGTACCCATCTCTCACTTAGATCATACCTGATCTCATCTGAATCTTCAAAAAGGCATATGTAGGGAATATAAATGTACAAAATACTATGTTTCCCTCTGTTAGGGACTTCAGGACAGAGTCTGAGTTTCTGCATCTGAAGACCAGATCTTTAGATCTGGTAGTTTCTTCTGAGCAGTTTGTGTTAGGGGCCGGCACCCAGGATTATTTCTGGGATTTCTGAATTTAACCTTCCTCTTTCTACCTGTTTCTACACATGGAAAATGGACTTACTAATGCCCATTCCGCTTAGGAAAACCAGTGGTTCTGAAAAGTAGGCAGTGGAAAAATTCCAGGAGGAGACTGGAGTTGAAAACCTTGAGCTGCAGAGAAGAGCAAGAGGAATGTGTAGAGTCCAGAACGAATAGACACAAGTGTCATCTGTTGTGGGGGCCATGTGGTTTATCATCTAGACAGGGACTCGTCGCAGAGGAAAAGGGTGTGCTCTCGCCAGGACCGGTCAGTCCCGTACAGCAGTCTGCCCCCGGCACACAGAAATTCATGCCCAGCATGGTTGGTGGGGGTGGCAGGAAGTTTGTTTGGCCTGAGGCAAGACCAACAGACCTGCGGTGAATGTTTAACTCTGCCAGGCATGGTAGACTCTTCTGGGAGCCCAGGTAGTGTAGACGGTGCTCTTGTCCTCGTTATGCAGCCCAGGAAAGCTGAGTCTCGGGCGGTTAGGCCTCTCTGCTCAGGGTCTCAGCAGTAAGTGTGAGCTGGCCCTCAGCCCAGGCTGTCTGCCTCTGGAGGCCACCTTCTTAATAGCCACATGGCAGTAGGGGAATTTTCTTTTTCTTTTCTTTTTTTTTTTCCCTGATTGTATATCAGTGTATCTACTTCCTCATTGGACTTCCTTCAGATTATTCCTGACTATTTCTCTAACTTGGGTTCATAGACTAGTCATTGTTATTCTGGTAGAATGATGCTGGACTTGGGACAGACATCTAAGCAATATGATACTTTCTGGGGGCTCCTGGGTGGCTCAGTCAGTTAAGTGTCTGCCTTAGGCTCAGGTCATGGTCCCAAGGTCCTGGGATCAATTGGGACCCCTACATCATCGTGCTCCCTGCTCAGCAGGAAGTCTGCTGCTCCCTCCCCCTGCTCATGCTCTCTTCTCTCAAATAAAACCTTTAAAAAATGTATGGTATTTTCTGTGCTTTCTCTCCTCCTCTCTCTTACAGTGTATTAACGTATAAACTTAGAATAAACTGCCAGCATTAGCGTAAATTAAAAAAAAAAAAATAAAAGGAATTTGCCAAATCTGTTCATCTTAGTTTTTTTATTTTTTCATGTTCATATTTGGTTCTCATCCTTGTATAGTTTTTTCCCAATGAACATTGTCAGATTGGGCCTGTTTCCCAAGAACCTGCTGTAACTCTTCTTTAATACCCATAACCAGTACTAGCTTAGGGGATCAAAGTGAATGACTGCAAATGGGCAGAAAACAAAGAGTAAATAACTGTAGTATTAATAGTTCTGAGGTTTAAGCCACCAAATTGGTATCAGTCTCCCTCTGCCCTCCCCGCCGCCCAGATTAAAACGGCCTTTATTTATTATTCCTGTAGAGGTGTAGAACTGCACAGTTTCCATTGAAGTTGGACAATTTTATTGCATTTAAAGAGAAACACTGATCAAATCTTTAAGCTTTATATTTCCAGAACCTGCGAAGCCTGATAGTGTGAGCATGTTTCATCTGGGGGGGTTTCATCTTCTTTAATTAATGGAACCACTCCCAGTGGACTCTGTGCCATATGTCCCAAACCACAGAAACCTGACCTCAGTGGAGACTTTAGAATCAGTTACCACACAGTTATAGCCCAGGAACCTCGCATCATGGTTTCTATAAGGCCCCCATGATCCTGTCAGACCCCCTGATCCCCAGAACAATTTGTAGCTCTCAGAGCATAAGCTGTTGTGATTCTGTGTTACAATAAGATTTTTTGTTTTCATATTAAACCGCCAGCTGTCTGCATCCATAGATGTTCACGGTATAGTCGATGGAGCACTGGACCTGGAATGGTCTAGAGTGGCTCACCTCTTGGAGCTTTGGGTTTCATATCTGTAAAACCAGGGTAATGTTTCTGTGTCCAAGTCTGTAAGGTTGTTGAGACACGCAGATGAGTAGAAGTATTTTATAACCTTCCAAGTGAACAGGGTGTATAAGAGAGAGAAATAGAAAACCAGTTAAGAAGCTATTCTACCAGGAAGGGCAGGGAAGGAACTTGCATAGTAACTATGAGCTTGGAAAGCTGGGAAGAGAGACCATGGAGCCAAGATCTGTGAGGATTGGCCCTGAGTCATTGCAGGGGGCAAAGAAAGAGGAGCTCCTAGTAAGATGACAAAAGTCTTGAACTTGACTGTTGCCAGTGACTGAAGCAGACGACACCACAGAGGCAGGTTTAGGGAATACTGACTTGGGTGACAGGAGCATCATGATGGATGGAGTTCCACAATGTAGCTCAGGAAGGAAATAAAGGCTGGAGAAACAGGTTGGCGATTTTGTTGCAGCTGGTACTTGAAACCATGAGGAGGGCTGACAAGGGAGAGTGGGAGGAAGGAAAAGATTTTCTTTTCTTTAGGCCAGCTTCCCCCTCCTGCCACATTTATTTATTTATTTATTTGTTTGTTTATTTATTATTTTCAAAGACTCGTTGTTGTTTTAAAGATTTTATTTGTCAGAGCACAAGCAGGGGAGCGGCAGACAAGAGGGAGAAGCAGGCTCCCCGCTGAGTAGGGAGCTGGATGTGGAACCCCATCCCAGGACCCTGGGATCGTGACCCGAGCCAAAGGCAGCCGCTTAACTGACTGAGCCACCCAGGCACCCCCTCCTGCCAAATATTTAGCGGGAAATGAATAAACAGCAAAAAGAGGTTACAGTGTAACAACAGAATTTGAGTATCTCAACACAAAAGTTAAGAGGGAATTTGAACAGGGGGAACTCAGAAAGGAGGAATGGGGAAATGGTCAATACTGACTGGCAAGTCTTTCAAAGGTCTGAGAACAGAGAAGGTACAGAAAAAGTAGTCACTGATGAAGTAGAAGGGGAAGTAAGTTGATTTTTTTTTTAAGATTTTATTTATTCATTTGACAGAGAGAGAGATCACTAGTAGGCAGAGAGGCAGGCAGAGAGAGAGGAGGAAGCAGGCTCCCTGTTGAGCAGAGAGCCCGATGCGGGCTCAATCCAAGGACCCTGAGATCATAACCTGGGCTGAAGGCAGAAGGTTAACCCTCTGAGCCACCCAGGCGCCCCCTGATGTTTTTTGCTATGCAGCTGTCAGTGCCTGTGGGGAGAGGCAGGGGGCCACGGGCTTTCTAATTCTAAAGATCGCACCCGCAAGGATTGAGATGATCGTTTTCTTCCAGCCAGTGCCAAGGGTCATTACATTCGGCCATTTGATTCAGGACCTCCTGAACATCAGGACCTCCTGACATCAGGCCCTGTGCTAGGCAGGCACTGACGTTATCCTAAACAACTGTGCAATTACATCATCCTGGTTGTAGATACTGTCACTTAAGGGGTTAAGGACCTCGCCCCCAGTTCTGAGGCCACTAAGCGATATAGACATTTACATGGCGCACCATGATACCTTGTCTTCAGTGCTCCAGCTTCTTGCACCAACTTCTGTCCGCTTTCAGGAGTGGAGTACCCTGCTAACATTATTCCTGCTGAAACGGGCTCTAAGAAGTAATCCAAAATGGCCAGAGTGTGGCACTTTGGGGAATGTGTTTGATTTGCATTCCAAAGCTGTGTATCTGCAAACTTTTGGCAGGTCATTTCCTGTAAGAGTTACTTATTCTTTGGGCCTCAGTTTCCCAGGACGCAGAATGTATTCAAAAGTGGTTTTCAACTGTACGGTGCAATGCCAATGTACAAGGTGGATCTTCCTGTGGATTTAAGTCCATGTGTCGCAGAGCTCTTTACATTTGGGGAATTTTAATTGTAGTCATTCGACTTTCTTCTTTGAGCCTCATTTGTATGCAAGAGTTTTTCTGGAGAATTGTAGGTGAGTACAGACCTGGAGAAACTTAAGGTAATCAGAAGAAAGTGTTTTGTTTCTGGAAAAAGAATTATCAACTGTGAGAACCAGAAAGGATATATTTTTTTTCCAGGTAGGGCTAGAAAAGACCATTCTCAGCGCCATCTAAACTAGGAAGAAGGAGACAATTTTGTTCTCAGGGATGAAGAGTATCACTGGGATGAAACAAAGTAGCAATCATCTTTGACACACAGCTTGGGCATTTCAGAGCTTCAGTTCCTTGTTTCCCCTTCTGTCCGTAGTATTAGCACATTTAGTGAAAGGGAGGGATTCATTCAGCCTCATGCTCTTCATCTGAGTCACAGCCTTAACTTTGGTCAATGGCTGACTCCCATTTTTCAGATCAGGGGAAAAATATTCTTTATGCCAGAAAGGGAATAATAATATCACAAATAAGGGAAAACTATAAAGTGCCATGGATTTGGGGAATGAAATTTTTTATGAAATAGTATTTTTTTTTAAGATTCTTATTTTTTTATTTGACAGAGAGAGAGATCACAAGTAGGCAGAGAGGTAGGCAGAGAGAGAGGAGGAAGCAGGCTCCCCACTGAGCGGAGAGCCTGAGGCGGGGCTCGATCCCAGGACCCTGGGACCACGACCCGAGCCAAAGGCAGAGGCTTTAACCCCACTGAGCCACCCAGGCGCCCCTGAAATAGTGTTCTTGAGCCTTCTACATGTCACAGCAGTTCAGTTGCCGGCATCGTTCTTTACAGGTCTGAGAGGGAAATTCAGTTCTATGATGGATGGGAGAGAGGAAAAGGAAGGAATCGAGAGTGGGAAGGAAGGAAGGAAGGAAGGAAAGAAAGAGGGAGGGAGGGAAAGGAAAGAAAAACAAAAAGAAAAGAAAGAAGAAAGAAACAACTATGAGGAAATAATAGCCTGACTATAAAAAAGCATAAATTGAAAAATGTAAAACTAGATTAAACCATTGACGTACCCCTGGGTATTATACACAATCTGCACTTTCCACCTTTGTGCACAGCAGAAACCTTAGAAATTTCAAATGATCCAAATTAGGTTACTCACAAGATTCTCCACATTCCTCTGCCCCGGAAGTGTGACGGTTGAGTGGCCCAGTGCCCCTGGGCAGGCATCAGTTTTGCAAGTAAGGATGAGCCAACCGGAAATTCAGGAGAGCCACACCGGAGAAATGTATTAATAGAAATTGCTTTGTCTGTTTTCTAATGAGCTTTTTAAAAAGGAATACGCACTTTGGAGTTTTTTTTGTAAATGGAATACTTGCGCCAAATTCCCCTGCACATTCATTGCGATGCCATGTTAAGAGCAATAAAGATATGTAGCTTCCTCCCCTGCCCGCACTCGCTCATTTGAATTGCTCTTTGTTGTACGTTCCTACAGCCCAAGGTTGTTTTTGTCCCGGGAGTGGGTGGTCAGTGAATGGAATCGAACAACTTTGGGGAATGGGAATAGAGGTGAAACTAGCCAGAGCTCTTGAATCCTGGGTCAGAACCCAGTGACGCTAGGCAAGAAAGCTCAATTCCCAGCAGCTTCATGATCCGAAACATCTGTTTCTATATTTGGCATCATTCCACTTTTTTATTTATAAAATTGTTCCCATCTTTGAAAACACTTTAAAAAATAAAGAAGGTCCCATTCCGTCCCTTCTTTCCACTCCCCGGCACATGCATTTGTAATTACCTGGTTTAGTCTGTGTGTTGAATCAGCTTAAATTGAGAAGGTTGCCTACATCTGATTTCAATCTGCAGTGCTGGGCAGTTACCACCCTTGTGTCTGCCAAACTGTGCCTCTGCCAGAAAAAGGATAAGACTCACACCAGGCTATTTCCTAAAGAAGCCACTTGACTCAGATTAGATGTTTAATTTCCTTAAAATATTGTTCTGGATCCAGGTCTCTGTTCCCTAATTGGGATTTTCTGATATAATTGAGGAATTTTGCTTATTTGCTGAGTTTGTTCCAGGATCCAGCTGGCATTATTCTAAATGCCTAAACCTCAAGGAAGTAAACTTCACTGTGGGCACTGAGCATCATACCTCACTACTCTGAAGGCTGGGCCAGGCTCATGTCGTTCATGGCTTTTTTTAGGACCATTATACACACAATGTGATTGAATTAATTTTGACGGAGAAGGGCTTCTAACTTATGGCAGAAGCCTCTGATCCTGAGGTACACATCTCTTGAAATATTTTCCTGGATAAATTAAATCGAAGTAGAATAAAAAATTACTTTGCTTTAATTCCATTTGTATTTATGACATTAACCTACAAACCAAGTTTCTAAATCTCCTCAGCTATGTTCACTTGAAACACCTCCCACTGACCATAGTTTGAGATCTTAAATTCCCGCCCCTGCCCCCCTTCAATGGGCCATAATTTCTGAATGGTAAAAAAAAATAAGAATGTCGAGCTGAGTTCTACATTTTAAACCAGAGTTCCGGAGTCTAGAGGCTCCCAGCACTTTAAAAGCCCGTAGGAGCCCCTTTGTGTGTTAGCAGGATTAGATTGTTAAAAATCCCTTTGTGTATTTTGGACATTGGTAAAACCATATGCACCAGGCTGACGGACTGCCATTCTGCTGGGGTGTTTTTAGTAGATTTAGGCCATACAACCAGCAAGCTGGAAGCAAAATCAACGCAGGCGACACAGTGGGGAGAGGGAGAATATCCACATATATCAGGGCCTTTAAAAAGGTAATTTAATCGTGACCCAACCACATACCAGCCAGCAGTGGGGTTACCATAGTATAGTCAGAAGTTTGTTTTGCAAGAAAAGCATCAAAACCAAAGAAGATAAAGAATAAAAAAGATGAATGGCATAATGCTAAGCTCCCTCGGCAGAGCGTTTCACACTGGGAATGGTTTTGTCAAAGGAACCACGGACATTTAAAGTTGGCTCCCGGAGGTCTCGCCATTTCCTGCAAGGGCCCCTGCCCGCTCTGTCCTTCCTTTGTCCCGGACGATCCCTCCCATCCATGTGCTTTTCTGTCTCTGGTGTGTCTGTGCTCTGATTCGTGATGTGTTTATCTCAAAGTTTAAATCTTAGAGGCAACCGCATTTCTGCTTTTCTCACTCAGCTCTGGTAAAGCAGCTCCAGGGATTGGCTGTGGGCTCACCAGTTGTTAGTTTCTTCTACTTTTCTTTTCTTTCTTTTTTTTTTTTAAGATTTTATTTTTTTTATTTGACAGAGATCACAAGTAGAGCAGCAGGCAGAGAGAGAGGGAGAAGCAGGCTCCCTGCCGAGCAGAGAGCCCAATGTGGGACTCGATCCCAGGACCCTGGGATCATGACCTGAGCCGAAGGCAGAGGCTTTAACCCATTGAGCCACCCAGGCGCCCCTCCTCTACTTTTCTAACAAAAGCTGCTGCCGCAGACCCCCAGCCGCTGGGAGGCATTGTATGCAAAGAGAACCATTGCTCACTTGGTTTTAGTATTTGCATGTTTCCAAGTCAGATTACATAATCTCTAGGTAAGGTCTGATTTGAGTCATTTCACAGATATTAATTGAGCCCTACTACAGAGCAGGCACTTTTCTGGATGCTTTGAGTCAATCAGAGAAGAACCAAGGATCCTGTTCTCCAGGTTGCTGAAGGGAGGGGCTTGTTTTCAGCTTGTCCTCTTGTGTGCGTGTCAGGTACACTGAGTGACGGGTGCAGTGGGAAGAACTCTCCTTGGTCTGTGATGGAGTGCACCTCTGTCTGCTGGATAGAGCAGTCCCCTATCTGCTGCTGGGGCTTCTTTGAATCTAATACATGGTTCTCATAGTTCCTTCGTGATTCCGGTTAGAAGTTCCTTCCCTCTAGATCCTGCCGGAGCGGTATATTTATGTCTCACCATGGTGATTTTCGTACTGGAAAGGGACAAAATGTAGATGTAGCGATTGTTGGTGCGGGTGAACTGAGAATGTCACTATGAAGAGAGCCAAATGGGAAGGGAAGGGGGATTTTGTAGTAAACCCAGAAATGAGCTTCAACCAGTTTGTTAGCTGGAATAGTCGTCAGTAGACTTCTTCTGTTTGATGTGCACACAAACACATGGCCCCGGAGGCTTCATTCTTACCATAAAGTCCTCGAGAGGAAGCTGGCAGTGCTGCCCAGTGTCTTGTGTCAGACCGTGACCCAGGCGAGGTGTTTGTTAATCGAGGGTTTCACTTTCTTCTGCCTTCTCCTGTAGAGTTGCTGGAACTGCGGCCGCAAAGCAAGCGAAACCTGCAGCGGCTGTAACACAGCCCGGTACTGTGGCTCATTTTGCCAGCACAAAGACTGGGAGAAGCACCACCACATCTGCGGACAGACCCTGCAGGCCCAGCAGCAGGGGGACACGCCCGCGGTCAGCTCCTCCGTCACTCCCAACAGTGGGGCCGGGAGCCCCATGGACACACCACCAGCAGCCACCCCGAGGTCGACCACCCCGGGGACCCCTTCTACCATAGAGACAACCCCTCGCTAGACGTGAACTCAGAACTGTCAGAGGAAAGACAACACAACCAACACGGAACCAATTCCTCGTCCTCAGATGCTCAAAGTTGTTTTTTTGTTTGTTTCTAGATGAACTATCCTATTTCAGTACTTCAGCCAGAGAGGACCTAACTGTATCTTGAGGTAGTAGTAAAACAGAGGGCCAGTAACGGGTCGTAATGACTTATTGTGGATAACAAAGATATCTTTTCCTTAGAGAACTGAAAAGAGAGCAGAGAATATAACATGAAATGATAGATTTGACCTCCTCCCTGTTATTTTCCAGTAGCTGGGATTTTAAACTAGGTGACCTCATTAACCGATGCTTTACCAAACAGCAAACCAAGAGATTGCTAATTGCTGTTGAAAGCAAAATGCTAATATTAAAAGTCACAATGTTCTTTATATACAATAATGGAAAAAAAAAAAAAAGAGGAAAACCCTCAAGGGCATGAGCATTGGCTACAGCGGTAGACATTTTAACAAGAAGATGAATGGCGTCCGTGGGTTGCTAACTGAACTTTGAAGACCCGCTACAAAACGCGCAGATGTGTAGCATATTGGAAGGAGACACAGATGTTCGGTTTCTTTTTTTTTTTCCTGTTTCTGAAAAGAAATAATAATATCCAGGTCAACAGAATGAAAAATGAAAGATGATTTGCAGTGGGATGTATGAATACAGCAGCAAGAAAAAAAAATGCCATAGTACAAAAGGCTCCTTTTATATATATATAC